>NW_026915325.1:0-3951 GCF_034315485.1 Pezoporus occidentalis
CAATTGCTTTTCCTGTATGAAAGGGAGCAGTGAAAGCAACGATGGATGCACCAATGTAAAGGTGATTGTGTGCTGAACAGGTCCAGCACAAGCTTTCAATCCTGGCTCTTCTGCTGTGGGAGCAGAAGCCAAACGTTCGTGCTGTACTCACTGTGCTGCCTGCAGCTGAGAGAGACCAGCTGAGAATTTGGATTCAAATGGAGTTTTAGGTATGAAACCGAGGAGAGACTGCAATGATGGTGACACCGTTGCAAAGCAGCCTGTGTGCTGAAGAGGCCCAGCACTAGCTTTCCCTGCTGGTTCTTCTGCTGTGGGAGCAGATGCCACTGTTCTTTCTGTGCTGACTGTGTTGCTGCCAGCAGAGAGCAGGCTCTGAACTGATTCCATTCAAATGCTTTTCCTGTATGAAAGGGAGCAGTGAAAGCAACGATGGATGCACCAATGTAAAGGTGATTGTGTGCTGAACAGGTCCAGCACAAGCTTTCAATCCTGGCTCTTCTGCTGTGGGAGCAGAAGCCAAACGTTCGTGCTGTACTCACTGTGCTGCTGGGCAACTGAAAGCGACCAGCTGAGAATTTGGATTCAAATGGAGTTTTAGGTATGAAACCGAGGAGAGACTGCAATGATGGTGACACCGTTGCAAAGCAGCCTGTGTGCTGAAGAGGCCCAGCACTAGCTTTCCCTGCTGGTTCTTCTGCTGTGGGAGCAGATGCCACTGTTCATTCTGTGCTGACTGTGTTGCTGCGCAGCAGAGAGCAGGCTCTGAACTGATTCCATTCAAATGCTTTTCCTGTATGAAAGGGAGCAGTGAAAGCAACGATGGATGCACCAATGTAAAGGTGATTGTGTGCTGAACAGGTCCAGCACAAGCTTTCAATCCTGGCTCTTCTGCTGTGGGAGCAGAAGCCAAACGTTCGTGCTGTACTCACTGTGCTGCTGGGCAACTGAAAGCGACCAGCTGAGAATTTGGATTCAAATGGAGTTTTAGGTATGAAACCGAGGAGAGACTGCAATGATGGTGACACCGTTGCAAAGCAGCCTGTGTGCTGAAGAGGCCCAGCACTAGCTTTCCCTGCTGGTTCTTCTGCTGTGGGAGCAGATGCCACTGTTCATTCTGTGCTGACTGTGTTGCTGCGCAGCAGAGAGCAGGCTCTGAACTGATTCCATTCAAATGCTTTTCCTGTATGAAAGGGAGCAGTGAAAGCAACGATGGATGCACCAATGTAAAGGTGATTGTGTGCTGAACAGGTCCAGCACAAGCTTTCAATCCTGGCTCTTCTGCTGTGGGAGCAGAAGCCAAACGTTCGTGCTGTACTCACTGTGCTGCTGGGCAACTGAAAGCGACCAGCTGAGAATTTGGATTCAAATGGAGTTTTAGGTATGAAACCGAGGAGAGACTGCAATGATGGTGACACCGTTGCAAAGCAGCCTGTGTGCTGAAGAGGCCCAGCACTAGCTTTCCCTGCTGGTTCTTCTGCTGTGGGAGCAGATGCCACTGTTCATTCTGTGCTGACAGTGTTGCTGCGCAGCAGAGAGCAGGCTCTGAACTGATTCCATTCAAATGCTTTTCCTGTATGAAAGGGAGCAGTGAAAGCAACGATGGATGCACCAATGTAAAGGTGATTGTGTGCTGAACAGGTCCAGCACAAGCTTTCAATCCTGGCTCTTCTGCTGTGGGAGCAGAAGCCAAACGTTCGTGCTGTACTCACTGTGCTGCTGGGCAACTGAAAGCGACCAGCTGAGAATTTGGATTCAAATGGAGTTTTAGGTATGAAACCGAGGAGAGACTGCAATGATGGTGACACCGTTGCAAAGCAGCCTGTGTGCTGAAGAGGCCCAGCACTAGCTTTCCCTGCTGGTTCTTCTGCTGTGGGAGCAGATGCCACTGTTCTTTCTGTGCTGACTGTGTTGCTGCCAGCAGAGAGCAGGCTCTGAACTGATTCCATTCAAATGCTTTTCCTGTATGAAAGGGAGCAGTGAAAGCAACGATGGATGCACCAATGTAAAGGTGATTGTGTGCTGAACAGGTCCAGCACAAGCTTTCAATCCTGGCTCTTCTGCTGTGGGAGCAGAAGCCAAACGTTCGTGCTGTACTCACTGTGCTGCTGGGCAACTGAAAGCGACCAGCTGAGAATTTGGATTCAAATGGAGTTTTAGGTATGAAACCGAGGAGAGACTGCAATGATGGTGACACCGTTGCAAAGCAGCCTGTGTGCTGAAGAGGCCCAGCACTAGCTTTCCCTGCTGGTTCTTCTGCTGTGGGAGCAGATGCCACTGTTCATTCTGTGCTGACTGTGTTGCTGCGCAGCAGAGAGCAGGCTCTGAACTGATTCCATTCAAATGCTTTTCCTGTATGAAAGGGAGCAGTGAAAGCAACGATGGATGCACCAATGTAAAGGTGATTGTGTGCTGAACAGGTCCAGCACAAGCTTTCAATCCTGGCTCTTCTGCTGTGGGAGCAGAAGCCAAACGTTCGTGCTGTACTCACTGTGCTGCTGGGCAACTGAAAGCGACCAGCTGAGAATTTGGATTCAAATGGAGTTTTAGGTATGAAACCGAGGAGAGACTGCAATGATGGTGACACCGTTGCAAAGCAGCCTGTGTGCTGAAGAGGCCCAGCACTAGCTTTCCCTGCTGGTTCTTCTGCTGTGGGAGCAGATGCCACTGTTCATTCTGTGCTGACTGTGTTGCTGCGCAGCAGAGAGCAGGCTCTGAACTGATTCCATTCAAATGCTTTTCCTGTATGAAAGGGAGCAGTGAAAGCAACGATGGATGCACCAATGTAAAGGTGATTGTGTGCTGAACAGGTCCAGCACAAGCTTTCAATCCTGGCTCTTCTGCTGTGGGAGCAGAAGCCAAACGTTCGTGCTGTACTCACTGTGCTGCTGGGCAACTGAAAGCGACCAGCTGAGAATTTGGATTCAAATGGAGTTTTAGGTATGAAACCGAGGAGAGACTGCAATGATGGTGACACCGTTGCAAAGCAGCCTGTGTGCTGAAGAGGCCCAGCACTAGCTTTCCCTGCTGGTTCTTCTGCTGTGGGAGCAGATGCCACTGTTCTTTCTGTGCTGACTGTGTTGCTGCCAGCAGAGAGCAGGCTCTGAACTGATTCCATTCAAATGCTTTTCCTGTATGAAAGGGAGCAGTGAAAGCAACGATGGATGCACCAATGTAAAGGTGATTGTGTGCTGAACAGGTCCAGCACAAGCTTTCAATCCTGGCTCTTCTGCTGTGGGAGCAGAAGCCAAACGTTCGTGCTGTACTCACTGTGCTGCTGGGCAACTGAAAGCGACCAGCTGAGAATTTGGATTCAAATGGAGTTTTAGGTATGAAACCGAGGAGAGACTGCAATGATGGTGACACCGTTGCAAAGCAGCCTGTGTGCTGAAGAGGCCCAGCACTAGCTTTCCCTGCTGGTTCTTCTGCTGTGGGAGCAGATGCCACTGTTCATTCTGTGCTGACAGTGTTGCTGCGCAGCAGAGAGCAGGCTCTGAACTGATTCCATTCAATTGCTTTTCCTGTATGAAAGGGAGCAGTGAAAGCAACGATGGATGCACCAATGTAAAGGTGATTGTGTGCTGAACAGGTCCAGCACAAGCTTTCAATCCTGGCTCTTCTGCTGTGGGAGCAGAAGCCAAACGTTCGTGCTGTACTCACTGTGCTGCCTGCAGCTGAGAGAGACCAGCTGAGAATTTGGATTCAAATGGAGTTTTAGGTATGAAACCGAGGAGAGACTGCAATGATGGTGACACCGTTGCAAAGCAGCCTGTGTGCTGAAGAGGCCCAGCACTAGCTTTCCCTGCTGGTTCTTCTGCTGTGGGAGCAGATGCCACTGTTCATTCTGTGCTGACAGTGTTGCTGCGCAGCAGAGAGCAGGCTCTGAACTGATTCCATTCAATTGCTTTGGCTCTTCTGCTGTGGGAGCAGAAGCCAAACGTTCGTGCTGTACAC
>NW_026915326.1:0-4772 GCF_034315485.1 Pezoporus occidentalis
TGTGATTCTGTGATGGCTAGGCTTTCCCCTGATTCTTAACAGGTACAGCTATTAGAGTCATTACATCATGTTTTATTTCCAGTGCTAACATTTCTTAATTTTATGCCAGAAATAATTTGGTCTTATTTTTCACTTGGGATTCAGCTGAATTCTCTTCAACCTATGTCCAGCTGAATTCTATCCTGATAATACATCTTATATTTATCAATCCATTAAATAAATGTTGCCTTTTAAAAAGCATGCTGCTACTGTCTAAATAGTCTCTTTTCACTTGCTGAGGCTCACATGTATTTATTTTCCTTCTTCTCTGTGAATTACTTTCTTGGATTCTACTGTTATTACTTTCCTCATGTGTGAAAAACTCTGTAAAATTGCTTAAACATTTCAGAAACAGAAACACTGGGGAACAAAAGAGTTACAGTTTCTGAAGTGCCAGCTCTATTGCAAAACAGTCATGATTTCTGTTGTGATCTGCTCCATAATTTTGCTGCATTGGTGGGTGTGATTTTTTTTTTTTCCCTTTGTGTTCTCTGACTCAAGAATTGTTTGATAAAGCATGTGGAGAAAGAGGAGCAAGGGTGCAGACTAGCCGTTAAAACTGTACTTGTACTGCAATGAAATGCAGGTTCTTCTCTAAGAAATACATCCTGAGCAAAGCAGAAGGGTTATGACCAGGCCAGCCACAACTCCCCATGCACATACACTGCATTGTGTTTTAAATGTGTTGTGGGCAGCAGAAGCCAGCAGTGCTGGGGAGTCCAGGAGAACACTGTGTTTAACATCGTCTGGTGGATATATCAACTCTTTTCTTAGCTTGTTCTTACCGTATTTAAACAATTTATATTAAGTCTTAGCAGAATTCAATAGCATTGTGATGATGCAATAACATGAAATGGTTCTCTACCAGCAGGATATGTTTACCTGAATAAGAATCACGCTCATAGAAAATTCAATACAGTAGAATATTCTAATATAAGAATAATTTATGTAACAGTATAACAGTGAAAAATAATACATGATTCTGTATAAAGACCATATAAAGGCTTGTGCTATATCTACTGTTTTAAAAATATATTCATATAAGATTGCATATATATATATATACACAGAGAGGAAGAAAATACAGAGTGATTTCATTAAAACTAAAAGGCCAGTAGTGCATAAGAGTAAAACTCTATTGTCATGATTCAGGAAAAAAAGATAAGATGGATTATTGATAGATTCTTTACAGACTCTAGATGATGAAGATACTCTGGACAGAGCAAGAGCTAAATGGAGAACGGTGAAATGAGACAGAAGATAGGTTAATTGAATGTGTATCTGTCAAAATTCTTCCTCAAAGGACTGAAAAATCTAAAACTAAACTTCTTAATTCTATTACAAAAACCACTCTGTTAGGCACATTCTCAGTATTTACAGTACTCAATGGGTTTGCTTTAAATGTAAATTTGTTGCCAAAATAACCCTGAAAGTTAGATGAACTGGGAGTAATCCGTCTATGGCAAATTAGAGGTTACCACTAAAGTACCTCTAATGCACTTCCTTCTTCCCTGTGTATGTACAATACTTGTTGAAGCAATAAAAATCACAAAAGGAAAATATCCTTTAAATAACTTCAGATTGTATTGCATTATGCAGTGAATCAAACATATTCTTGAAGTAGATTAATTGTCTTTGACAGTTACATCACAGACAATTCTCTTCAGTGTGTTTTATTTTCACTGTGAATATTGAGCTGGGGAGAGGTGTTTAAGCTTGTAATCGTCACGCTAATGTATGTAAGAGAAGTAAATATGCCATTAATTAGGAGCTAAATATTGACACATAGGTTAAATTATATCAAAACATTAAATGTAAGTTGCATAATGTGCTATTAAGTATCCAAATACTGTGTATATGGAATTGTAATTATATGCTTGGATTCAGAACTAATTATATGACAAGAAAAGTAAGATTTTTCCAAGCACTTGGGACTGACCTGTCTTTACCCCAATAGAAGTCAATGACAAAATAAAATTCATTGGCACGGTGCTTTGTCCTGGCTGTTACAACTGTTCACAAGGAAACATTGCATTTCTGCTTACATCTGTGAATATGGCCTTTCCAATAGGACGTGTGCGACTATGCAAAGCTGTCACAGTAAGAACATCCTCAATTTACTTGTAAGTTTTACAGGACAAAACAGTGTCACTGAGACTCATCAACTATGATTTAGCATTTGTCTTTTAATTACTTTGCGTCAGGAATGCAATATCAAATTCTTGGGCACAAAACCATAGCAAACTCAGTAAGAGTAATTTTCTATAGTGCATACAGATGTTTCTCAAAACGTAAACATAAGAAACCTCTGAGAAAAGTAGAAAGGCAGATTGTAATTTTTTCACACAAGATTCAAACCTTCACAAGAAGTGACACTAGAATTTTCAGCACCATAAGGATTTTACAAATGCTAAAAAACATTGGGAGCAGTGAAAACAGAAAGGAATACAAATTATTAATGCATATTGCATAACATCCTCTTTCACATCATGCTTCCAGAATCCTTCCTACTTCAGAGACATCAACCCTGACAGAACATATTGATTTCAATCCCTATCTCAGTTTGATAAGATTCATTAAAAGCTGAAAAATTAGCAGGCTGGTTGCCTTAGAACCAAGTTCTAAGGAAATAAGTTCATACCTTTGGATACAAGAGGGAGGAAGAACAGATTTTAAATGGAAACGCCTTAATATACAGAAAACCAAATATATGGGTATTTTTTATATGTGGCTTATTTTGTGTGTTTTTTTTTGTTGTTGTTGGGAAGCACTGTTTGTTTTGCTTTGTTGTGGTATTTTTTTTTTTTCTGGAAAACACCATTGAGGTTTTTTTAAGGAATTTTTATGGAAGATAAAGAATCTCATGTACTTTGGTTCTTGTTCAGGGTATATTGTATCCATAGTAGCTGTAAAGTGATGCATTAAGGCATAAATATGTATACATTAATACCACAAACTCTACCCATGTAGCTGAAGTAACAACAAACTTTGTCATTTAAATATGTTTTTATAATGATAACTGTTATACTGGATTTCAAAGTATTGCTGTTAAAATATATATATACTATTGCCATAGTCACAGATCTCTATAAATCTCTCTCTTGAATTACCTTTTAATAACTACTTTAAAATACTTTATGCATGTAAAATAAATAAACATGCATGCGTGTGTGTGTGTGTGAAGATGAAAATAATTAGGATAAATAAAATAACTTACACAACAAGGGTAGATATAAGATTATGACTAGTCCATTAAAGTCTACAAATATCTGCTCATTGACTTCAATTAGCTTTGAATTAGGCACTTAAACAGCAGGAGGCAAATGGAATATTCTATTTGATTATCCTGGTCAATGAGCAATAAATGAATTAAAATAACCATTCATGGACCCCAATGGAATCAGCCTCTCTGAACTAAACTAAAGAACAGCAACTTTTAACAATGTTATTCTTACTTCTTCTTTTTTTTTTTTTTTTTTCTGCCCGAGGCATTTTTGGTATTTCAGAGGTGAAGAAGAACCAAATTCTATGTCTTCAATGAATGTAAGTGCAGTTTCAAGGTTGCAGAACAGGGTACACAAGAGCACACTAATATTATTGAAAATTTATTTTAAGAGGATATTTTTTTATGTTTTCATATAATGTTTTACTACAAAGCCCAAAAGATGTGCTATGTGCTCATGAATGCAGCCAGCTGCCAGTTCAAATGAAACAGAAGACATAGTGACTCCAAGCAAACTCTTCAGGGAGTCACCAGCATCTTCTGCAGTGGTTAGAAGTGGTGGGTGAGTGACCACAATGCTGCAGATGAGAGGAGACACAAACAGCCTGGTACAAATGACATATAATGGGCTGAGACAGACACAATTTGGGTAATAAATGTATCAAGTTACCAAATTTACTAAAAGTAGGTCAGTGATTTATTGGGGAATTCAGAGGCCTGCCAAGTCTTGCAGCCCTGCCATGAATCTCCTCTACTCTCTCTCCAGTGCCAGCCACAGCCAAGGCAGTATCTCACACAGTTTCCCTGGCTGGCCACTTTGCTGTTTTCAGGACCAGTGTTTGATGTCAAGAGGTTAATTCACCCTGATGTCTCCCTCCTGCTGCCTCTAGCATCAGTGATCACTGCCTCATAACAGCCACCCACAATAAAGCAGGAGCTTTCAGGCTGATGGACAGGATCTTCTGTACTCTAAGCTTTTTGTTCTATATTTCTTGTCACACTAATTCTTTGAAATTTCTCTGCCTCTTACCCTCTTCTTAAATAGTTTTGTATTTATCCCTAACTTTACCATGCAGTTTGGACATCTCTGTGTCTGAAAAATATGACTACTTACTTTGTGCTCATTGCTGTAGGTCTCTAACAGGAGGGAAAACATTAATTACTGCAAGCAAACCATATTTTTTGGCCTTTATACAAAGTTGGTCCAAACTATGAAATTTTTTGTCATGGTTTAGAGAAATATGGGTTTGATGTCAGCTGGAAAGAGTGATATTGGAGTACTTCTCTGTTTTCCATAGCTGGATATATCTGAGGGTATCAGAAATAGTGAACACACCCAAAGAACTTAAAAATAAATGAAATAGAAAAGAACCTAGGTTATCATTCACAAAAAAAAACACCTCAGTGTTTTATCTAATTTTACCAAAAGTGAAGTGTACAGAACAGAGTTGTTATGGACTGTGATTAACCTGTGTATTAAAAGTTTGGATTTGTCAGCTGCAGAAGTTGG
>NW_026915327.1:0-1149 GCF_034315485.1 Pezoporus occidentalis
TGCAATGACGGTGACACCGTTGCAAAGCAGCCTGTGTGCTGAAGAGGCCCAGCACTAGCTTTCCCTGCTGGTTCTTCTGCTGTGGGAGCAGATGCCACTGTTCTTTCTGTGCTGACTGTGTTGCTGCGCAGCAGAGAGCAGGCTCTGAACTGATTCCATTCAAATGCTTTTCCTGTATGAAAGGGAGCAGTGAAAGCAACGATGGATGCACCAATGTAAAGGTGATTGTGTGCTGAACAGGTCCAGCACAAGCTTTCAATCCTGGCTCTTCTGCTGTGGGAGCAGAAGCCAAACGTTCGTGCTGTACTCACTGTGCTGCTGGGCAGCTGAAAGCGACCAGCTGAGAATTTGGATTCAAATGGAGTTTTAGGTATGAAACCGAGGAGAGACTGCAATGATGGTGACACCGTTGCAAAGCAGCCTGTGTGCTGAAGAGGCCCAGCACTAGCTTTCCCTGCTGGTTCTTCTGCTGTGGGAGCAGATGCCACTGTTCTTTCTGTGCTGACTGTGTTGCTGCGCAGCAGAGAGCAGGCTCTGAACTGATTCCATTCAAATGCTTTTCCTGTATGAAAGGGAGCAGTGAAAGCAACGATGGATGCACCAATGTAAAGGTGATTGTGTGCTGAACAGGTCCAGCACAAGCTTTCCCTCCTGGCTCTTCTGCTGTGGGAGCAGAAGCCAAACGTTCGTGCTATAATCACTGTGCTGCTGGGCAGCTGAAAGCGACCAGCTGAGAATTTGGATTCAAATGGAGTTTTAGGTATGAAACCGAGGAGAGACTGCAATGATGGTGACACCGTTGCAAAGCTGCCTGTGTGCTGAAGAGGCCCAGCACTAGCTTTCCCTGCTGGTTCTTCTGCTGTGGGAGCAGATGCCACTGTTCTTTCTGTGCTGACTGTGTTGCTGCCAGCAGAGAGCAGGCTCTGAACTGATTCCATTCAAATGTTTTTCCGGGCAGCTGAGAGCGACCAGCTGAGAATTTGGATTCAAATGGAGTTTTAGGTATGAAACCGAGGAGAGACTGCAATGATGGTGACACCGTTGCAAAGCAGCCTGTGTGCTGAAGAGGCCCAGCACTAGCTTTCCCTGCTGGTTCTTCTGCTGTGGGAGCAGATGCCACTGTTCATTCTGTGCTGACTGTGTTGCTGC
>NW_026915329.1:0-4219 GCF_034315485.1 Pezoporus occidentalis
GGCCTAGTTTTAGTTGTCAGTAAAGTCACTCTTTCCAGTTGTCTTCCTATTTTCTCAGTAGCCTTTGATCTGTAAGGATCCGTCCCAGCAGCTGTGGCTATCAGCTTCAATGTTTCTGGTGACTTTGCTGCTGCAGACTCTAACCAGGAAAACACTGAAAACCTCTTGATAGCCTTCATGACATGATGTGATGTGGCTTGTTCTTCAGATGGCACCATGTCTTGAATGCAGACATCTGCTGCCAGTGACTACACCCACTTGCATTGGATGGGAGTCACCAATAGCTCCACAGGTGCAGCCCCAAACCAACATCTGCATAAAGGTAATGGAGAATAAATCTAACAAAAGAGCAATTTACCTCCTGGCATGCATGTTTCTAACAGGTGACATCTGTAAAAATAGTTTAATCCATCTTGGGTTTCTCTAATTGCATTGTGAGAGCTTTAAGGGTTAATAGGATTCAAACCACCTTGAATAGAAATAAGCATTAAAGGTAAACCATGTAAGCTGAGGAAGGCATGTTGAAGAGCACAGGAGGCAGTTGTGTGAAAGACAGGACACGTGCACTTGTGTTCAGTAGGGAGGTATTCTGTGATTCTATCATTTATGGCCTTAGTAGTACTGAGCATTTCATTAAATACGTCCTCATTACTCTGCTTCCCTCAGTTGATTGTAAGTGCTTGGCACAGATGGTGGGCTTAACTAGACAAAATCTACCCTCCAGAATGCTCCTTACCCAAGGAGCAGGCTCATGATTCTCAGCTCTGGTGGAATCTGGCTTGTGAGATACAGTGACTGTGCTCGGGCACCCTCATGGGGATATGAATCATTTTCCTTGCAGACAGTGGACTTGCTGCTTTGTGTGAGTGCAGTGGCTAAGCAAACTGGCACTAGTCTATAGAAACATCTGGAGGTATTGATGCTGGATCTGCTGAGGGAACTGTACCATAGCTTAAAGTGAACTGTCACCAAGATCCAGGCCTAACTAAAACCTGAAGCCCACAGCACAGACTGGAAAGATCTCTTCTATCTGCAGGGCTGAATAAGCACAGCACTTTGTAAGATCAAGTCCTCTTCTTATTAGTGCTGTTCATAGTTTGCAGATACCATGTGAAATGCATTCTTTCTCTACTTAAAAGGGCAAAGCAATTTGTCAGGCGTGTGGCACGTGAAATCTTCACCATAAACACTGTGTGACTTGTGCAAGCAAGCTGCCTGAAATACAGACGCTGAGGCTTCTTGCATCAATCACAGCAGGGTTAATCAAATCAAAGCACAACATTCTTTTTCTCTGGAAAACTGAAGTCATAGCCCTGTGTCCCTGTTATAAAAGCAGAGATGCCCTCCCTCATGGGGTATTCAGGGCCCATACTCCCACAGAACCTCCATCACAAATGTCCAGCTCAACAGAAGCGTACCTTTGAGTTCCTCCTGTGGAAGTCAGGACTGTGTGTGCCACTGTGAAAGCTGAGAAGGCTCTTAGAAAATGGGTAGTCTTGGCTCCAAGAGAGTTTTGTTTTGTTCAGATTATTTTCAATTGCAGTAGAAAACTTGAGTGTCTGTATCAGGAAGACAATTTTGGTTGTTTTCCATTATTTTGTGAAAAGAAAATATTCTTTTACATTATTTTTCTTATCTCCATTTTCGTCTCCATCTCTATGTGCATACCGCTCCTGTGCTTGGATTTGGCTGTGACTGTGTAACGGATGGGAACCTCGCTGAGAGTTGATTCCCTCTCCTGACTGAGAGACAACCCAGTGTGGGTTTTTCACAGTGTATTTGGCAGAGTCCATGTGTGTATGTTCATGGTGACTGTTTGTCAGAAAGAGGCAGGAAACCATGAGGGTGCAGCTCTCCTATGAGCTTCCTGCTTGGGCACGCTGGGCCACCTGGCCAATGCTGTCAGTGCGACCAACACTGAGATGATGAGGAACTGCACGGGCCCACGAGTAAACAGTGGCAGAGCTGGCATAAAGCCCCTTGTGTTTCTAAGGGTACAAAAGCAGGAGCCTCTTGTAGCTGACTCCGAGGCCTCACCTATGTGTGGATGGACCTCGTAGGAACTTTCCTGATTACCTGAGTCTCCCGGCAATGGCTGCAATGGGGCTTCCCAGCTGAAGTGTGGGCCTGGAGGATGGTTTGATGATGACTGGTGATGTCTTTCTTCTAAGTCTCTGGTCTCTCTATGCAGTATTGATTCGATGCACTGCTAATTGTCATCTGTACTTTACTTATATACATGTACACAATTTGTTTTATTGTACTTACTTACTGTATAGAAATATCTACCCAGTTCGCTTTACTGTGCTTGTTTGCTTTAGTGTGCTTGTTTAATCCACTGTGCATGTTGTACAGCGAGTGTGTGATCGTTTTGTTGAGTACCCTGCCTGTCAGCAGAACACTTGTGTACCCAGCAACCTCCCTGCCTCTCTTACAGACACCAGGTCCTGCTGCTTTCCCCAAGGTGGAACTGGACGTCTACGGAAAAGGACCTACCATGTACAGGATGGAACCAAAAGCAGCCTTGCAGGAGACAAAGCAGGGAAGGGAGGGCCAGCAGCCTGCCGCCCAGGCAAGGTAAGGCAGCCTGCCCACCTCTCCTCCTCTGCTTCGCAACTACCAGCCTTTGAGCATCCCCACCTTCTGTTGGGGCTTCTGAGAACACACGACCATGTTAGTGGAGTGACCAGCAACAGGACAGCAGGCCTGCTCCGCTGCCTTGGCCCAAAGCTGAGCTTCCTTATATCCTTCAATCAACACCATCATTCACTCAATTACATTCTTCAATCATCCCCATACTTCAATCAACACCATCCTTCAATCAGCCCCATCCTTCAATCAACACCATCCTTCAGTCAACCCCATTCTTCAATCAACCCCATTCTTCAGTCAAACAAACCCTTCAGTCAAACCCATTCGTCAGTGAACCCCATTCTTCAATAAACCCCATCCTTCAGTCAACCCCATCCTTCAATCAACCCCATCCTTCAATCAACTACAAACTTCAATCAAACCCAAACTTCAATCACCCCAACTTTCAATCAATCTAATTCTTAAATCGATCCAATTCTTCAATCAAACCTACGCTTCAATCAACCCCATCCTTCGATCAATCCTATCCTTCCATTAATCCCATTCTTCAATCAACCCCAACTTTCAATCAATCTAATTCTTAAATCGATCCAATTCTTCAATCAAACCTATGCTTCAATCAACCCCACCCTTCAATCAACCCCATCCTTCAATCAACCCCATTCTTCAATCCCCCCCATTCTTCAGTCAACCCCATCCTTCAACCAACCCCATCCTTCAACCAACCCCATCCTTCAGCCAACCCCATCCTTCAATCAACCCCAACCTTCAAACAAACCCTCCCTTCAATCAACCCCACTGCCGCAGAAAATATATGGACTCAGTCAGAGATCAATATGATCAGACAAAAGCCGTTTATTACAAAGCCTTAACCCCTTAAATACTGTTTCTTACATGCACTTACAGTGATTTGGCATATTGTGATTGGATACATGTCTTGATTTGGCATATTATGATTGGATACATGTCTCAAAGACCCTTTGTAACTAACATATAATTGGTTAAGCACAGGTGTGAGAACTTGACCTCGAAAACTTGCCAACAGTCCACAGTTCTCATTACCTCAGTGAATTCCAGCTTCTTCTTATCTTGCTTGTTCAGGCTTCCTCGGGCCTCTCATGGCCTTGCTGCATCTTTCAGGATTATTCAGAATTTATGTACCAATTATCCATTCTCCTGTGAGAACACTGCCTCCACATCTCCCCCTTTTTGTTTTATATATGTTTTGGGTGACCCTACTTGAGCAGGGGATTTGGCCTAGATCATATCTCCAATATATGCCAACTACAGGCTGCTGGGCCTGCCCCTTTTTCTGCTGTATGACTCTCTGGTAACAGGGGAGGCCATCCTTCACATCAAGGTCTGGCATGGCATGTGTCCCCACTGCCAACAGCGGAGCCCAAACAGCCCAAAAACAGGACAAAACCACCCCAAAACCACCCCAGAACGACCCCAAAACCACCCTGTCCTGCTTCTCCTAGGGGATACAGGGTCAGAGCCCCAAACTAGCCCCAAAAGAGGCCACAAATACCCCAAATCCACCCCCAAAACCACCCCCAAAACACCCTAAAACCACCCCAAAACCACCTTGTCCTGCTTTTCCTATGCAAGAGTCAGAGCCCCAAAT
>NW_026915330.1:0-4241 GCF_034315485.1 Pezoporus occidentalis
GTTTCCCCCCCAGTTTTAAAATTTGGTTGTCCAACTTTGCCATGGGATTTTTGAATAATAATGAGTACTTTTTGTTTTTTTTTGATGTCTTTTTTTTTTTTTAGCTTCAATAAACCTTAAATTTTAAAAACATTTAAAGTTTTTTTGCCAATTTCCTTTTTTTTTTTGAATTGGGGACCGTTTTGCAATTTAAAAAAATTTCTTTTGAACACAAAATTGAAAGTTTAAAAACACTGGGCAAAATTCCCCAAAACCCCCCCCTTGAAAAAAAAAATCTGCCCCCAAACCCAATAGGGCTGAATACTTTTTTGGGGTTTAAAATTCAAGAAATAAGGGTCTTTTGTTTTTTTACTTTTTAAAATTTCAACCGGTTTCCTTTTTTTTTTCCATCTTGCACTG
The DNA here is from genome assembly GCF_034315485.1 of Pezoporus occidentalis. NCBI lineage: Eukaryota > Metazoa > Chordata > Aves > Psittaciformes > Psittacidae > Pezoporus > Pezoporus occidentalis. The sequence continues at coordinate 400 of NW_026915330.1, forward strand.
CAAATTCAAAAACCCCTAAATCTTTTTAATTTTCAACCCCGCCCTATAAATCTTTTGTTAAAAAAATTTCTTATAAACAAAAGGATTTATTTTAGATTTTTATAAAAAAATCCTAAAAAAAAATTTAAGATTTCAACTAAACCCACCATTTAAGGGGGGGGGAACCCTTCAAGGGGGTGACATGTGTTATAAGAAAGGGGGGATTTAAAACATATCTTCCCGTCAAAAAACAAATGGGCCAAAATGGTATGGATTTTGGGTAAACCCAACTATGGGTTTATTTTAAAGTATTTAATTTATTTTCCAAAAATCAGCACTTTGTTCAAAGAAAAATTTTTTATAAAACAACTAAAAAAAAAGGGAAAGTAAAAATGTTTAAAGAAATTTTTAAAAAACCCCTTTAACCAATTTCCAAACCTTGGAAAGGGGGTTCATTATGCAATTTGGGGGAAAATTTTTTCCCTTTCCTTTTTTTTGGGCCCCAAAATTAAAACCCGTCCCCCGCCGGTCTTTTTATAATTTACAAGGGGAAAAATTTTTTTGGGGGGCCCCAAATTTAAAAAACCAAAAAAAAAAAAGGGGGAAAAAAAAAAAAAATAGCAAAAAATTTAATTTTTAAAAAAAAAAGGGGGTTTTTTTTTTCCCCCCCCCAAAAACCCCCGGGGGCAAAAAAAAAGGGGGGGGGAAATTTTTTTAAAAAAAAAAGGGAAAAAAATTAAAAAAATTTTTTTTTTTAAAAAAATTTTTCCCCTTTTTTTTTTTTCCATTTTCCCCCCTTTTTTTTTTTTCTTGGGGCCCCAAAGGGGGGGAAAAAAAAAAAAAAGGGGGTTCCCCGGGGGGTTTTTCCCCCTTTTCCTTTTCCCCCCTTTTCCCCCCCCCTTTTTTTTTTTTGGGTTAATTTTCTAAAAAAAGTAATTGGGTGTATTTGTTTTTTTAAGACCCTTTTAAAATTTAAAAAAAACCTCTGGTTTTGGGGCCCCGTTTTCCTAAAAAATTAAGGGTGGGGGAAAAAAAAAATAAAACAAATCCCCTTTTTTAAGGGTTTTGGAAAGGGTGAACTTAATTTTCAAACCCCAAGGGGAAAAAAATTTGGGTTTCTTCCCCTCTATTTTTTTCCACATGTTTTTAAATGCTTTTTGTTTTTGGGTAAAGTGGGACATTTAAGTGTAAAAAAATTAAAAACACAATAAAACCTCAGTTTGTGGGGGGGGTTTAAAAATCCATACCTTAAAGGCCCCTTGGCTCTTTTCCCACTTAAGTTTTATTTTTAAAATTTCCCCCAATGCCCCTTTTTTGACAGTTTTATAAATGTACAGCCCCCTGAAAGGTTACCCCCCCTTAAAAGGGGGGGGCCAGGGCAAAAAATGGCATTAGTTTTTAATGGCAAAAGGAGGAAAATGGGAAAATTAAAACTTTTGTTTTTTAAAAGGTAAAATTTTTTAAGAAAGGGAGAATCTTTTTGGGTGTTCTGTTGTGGTAAAATTTTGGAGAACTGTAAGGGGTTCTTTTTCCAAAAGGTTTATTTTTAAAACCAAAAAAAAGGCATCTGATCCTGTTCTAGAAAAAGGGGGGAAAGTTTAAAACCCTTCCCCGTTCCCCGATTTAACTGGCCAAAATTTTAAAAGGGCAATTTTTACATTTGTTGAAACCCCTTTGTTTCAAAAATTTTAAATTCTTTTCTTATTTTAAAAATTGTTTTAAAAAACACCCCATTTTCATTTTGAAGCACAAATTTCCGTTTTGGGGAACCCAAAAAGCTTTTCCCTTTTAAATGAAATTTTAAAACATTTGAGAGGTTTAAAAAAAAAAATCCCCCTTACCACAGAACTGGCAAAAGTGAATCTTAGTTCCAAAGAAAACCATTTTTTTTCTTGGACCTTTCTCTTGTTTTCCCAACTGCCAGTGCCCTCTGAAGTTTAAGCAGTGTTTTAAAGACACTTTTTAATAACTGCAAACCCCGTGCACTTAACCCCCCAAATTGGGTTTTTTATTGGTATCATAAACATCTATTTTAAAACTTTTGGCTCTTTTATAGGTTAAAGTTTAAAATGTATCACGGTTTTTTCAATTTAGGAATGGGTTTTTTGAAACAAGATGTGACTGTACATGTGGCATGATCAAAAACTAAATAAAAAAAAAGGAAACAGGAAAAAGGGTAGTGTTAGATGCCCAGAAAAAGAAAGGATAAATGAACGGTTTCAACTTTTGGCAATCTTAACAATTTTAAAAAGGGAAGGGAAAATTCCTTATTTCCCCTTTTTACTTTCAGGATTTAAAATTTTACGCGAATAGGATTAATAAAGGTAGAAGAAAAAAAAAAAAGTTTTGGTGCGAAAACTGGTTTTTATTGTAAGGTCCAGAAAGGAAAAAAACTAAAAAGTTTTTCTGAAAAGGGATAGATTACCCCTTATTCGAAAATGGTTTGTGAAATGGTTAAAAAATTTTAAAAAAGGAAAAATTTTTAAACATTTTGGTCTTCAAAATTTCTTGAAATTAAAATTCTTTAAAATATTAAATAATTAGCTCTGAAAAAACATGTGCTTTCCTATTACAATAAAATTTGGGGGAAAAAGTTTTGAAAGAGAATTGAACTTACAATGGCTAGCTTAAGAGTAAAAACATGAATAAAACCGCCAGCTGGCTAAAATCAACCAAACCTAGGTTGTGAAAATTTAAAGGGGGGGCCCCGAATTAACGGAGAAAGCCCTAATTTGAACTGGTTATCAAACCCCCCAGGAGGGGGTTTTAAAAGAAAACAATGCCATTCTAAAAGAAAAATTTAAAGAACCTTTAAGGGCACCCGGAATTTAAAATTTACATTTTACATAAAATTTAAAATATTTTTTTTAATTTTAATGAAAATTTTTATGATTTTTTCAGTGACCTTAAAATTTTTAAAATCCCCTTTTTTCGTAAAAATGTCTCAGGGTTCCCCAACCCTGCTGGCAAACGTTATTGGTTTTCATCATTACTCATTCCTAAAGGGTTTCGGGTTTTTTGCCTGCAGAAGGTTCCAAACCAGGTTGGCGGGTGTTTTCAGCCCAAAACCGGGGTTAGTTCCCTTGTAGATTTAGCTCCATTTTCAACCCTTGGTCCTTCACTTTTTGCCAAAGGGATTTTTGAATAAATGAAATCACTTAAGCTTTTAAAATTTTTAATTTTTATAGTCTTCTTTAAAACTCCAAAAATTTTAACCAACATTGAGATCAAGTTTGCCAAATTTTTTTGCCAAAATTTTTAAACCCCTTCCTTTATAAGTTTTCGATTAACTGAAAATAACATTTAGTTTTGCCCAAAATTGTCTAAAAGTGAATGGGAAATTTAGCAAACTTTCCCCGATCAACACGGGCCCTTTTTTACACCAATAATTTAAAAGTTTTGGTTTAAAATTTATAACTCCAAGCAACAGCAGAATAGGTTTTTGATACATTCCATTTGAACCATAAAAATTTTTCTGTCTTTTTAAAACTTTTTTTTTTGGCACAAACCTATGCCGGGTTTGTTTTCCTGTTTTTCACTGAAGCCTTACCGACTGATCCAAATATTTTTTCTTATTCCCGATCCCTGCCCTAATTGTAAATTTATCCTTTTTAAAAACTTTAACCCATGAAACAACCAAAATTTCTTTTCTGAGCATTTTATACCATAAATTTAAATATAAAGAAAAACTGAGATTAGTTGCAACATTACCAAAAACCATGAAGGGGTGTCCTTTCAAGGGGTTAATTATGGAAAGCTGTGTTGGAAAAGGCATTGGGGAAATTTAAAAAGCATCATTTTCCCGTGGGAAACAGACACCTGCCAAGTGGATTGAGATCTTTGTGCCCCCCAGCTTTAAATTT
>NW_026915331.1:0-2431 GCF_034315485.1 Pezoporus occidentalis
TAATGACACACAGAAGTTCTCAACCCTAACCCTAACCCTAACCCTAACCCTAACCGTAAACCTAACCCTACCCCATTTCTCCCCTCTAACTGTAACAAAGCGAGTGTAATACTATATATATAGATATATAGGAAAACACAGTAAACGTAACAAAGTGAGCAAAATAAAGCATGTTCAAGAGCATTCTAATGACCCACAGAGGTTCTCAACCCCAACCCTAACCCTAACCCTAACCCTAACCCTAACCCATTTCTCCCCTGTAACTGTAACAAAGTGAGTGCAACACTATATATATAGATATATAGGAAAACACAGTAAATGTAACAAAGTGAGCAAAATAAAGCATGTTCAAGAGCATTCTAATGACCCACAGAGGTACTCAACTTTAACCCTAACCCTAACCCTAACACTAACCCTAACCCATTTCTCCCCTGTAACTGTAACAAAGTGAGTGTAATACTATATGTATATATATATACAGGAAAACAGAGGAAACGTAACAAAGTGAGCAAAATAAAACATGTTCAAGAGCATTCTAATGACCCACAGAGGTTCTCAACCCTAACCCTAACCCTAACCCTAACCCTAAACCTAACCCTAACCCTAACCCATTTCTCCCCTGTAACTGTAACAAAGTGAGTGTAATACTATATGTATATATATATACAGGAAAACAGAGGAAACGTAACAAAGTGATCAAAATAAAGCATGTTCAAGAGGATTCTAATGACCCACAGAGGTTCTCAACCCTAACCCTAACCCTAACCCTAACCCTAACCCTAACCCTAAACCTAACCCTACCCCATTTCTCCCCTCTAACTGTAACAAAGCGAGTGTAATACTATATATATAGATATATAGGAAAACACAGTAAACGTAACAAAGTGAGCAAAATAAAGTATGTTCAAGAGCATTCTAATGACCCACAGAGGTTCTCAACCCCAACCCTAACCCTAACCCTAACCCTAACCCTAACCCATTTCTCCCCTGTAACTGTAACAAAGTGAGTGCAACACTATATATATAGATATATAGGAAAACACAGTAAATGTAACAAAGTGAGCAAAATAAAGCATGTTCAAGAGCATTCTAATGACCCACAGAGGTACTCAACCCTAACCCTAACCCTAACCCTATAACCCTAACACTAACCCTAACCCATTTCTCCCCTGTAACTGTAACAAAGTGAGTGTAATACTATATGTATATATATATACAGGAAAACAGAGGAAACGTAACAAAGTGAGCAAAATAAAACATGTTCAAGAGCATTCTAATGACCCACAGAGGTTCTCAACCCTAACCCTAACCCTAACCCTAACCCTAACCCTAAACCTAACCCTAACCCTAACCCATTTCTCCCCTGTAACTGTAACAAAGTGAGTGTAATACTATATGTATATATATATACAGGAAAACAGAGGAAACGTAACAAAGTGAGCAAAATAAAGCATGTTCAAGAGGATTCTAATGACCCACAGAGGTTCTCAACCCTAACCCTAACCCTAACCCTAACCCTAAACCTAACCCTACCCCATTTCTCCCCTCTAACTGTAACAAAGCGAGTGTAATACTATATATCTAGATATATAGGAAAACACAGTAAACGTAACAAAGTGAGCAAAATAAAGTATGTTCAAGAGCATTCTAATGACCCACAGAGGTTCAAACCTAACCCTAACCCTAACCCTAACCCTAACCCTAACCCTAACCCATTTCTCCCCTGTAACTGTAACAAAGTGAGTGCAACACTATATATATATATATATATGAAAACACAGGAAATGTAACAAAGTGAGCAAAATAAAGCATGTTCAAGAGCATTCTAATACCCACAGAGGTGGACCCTAACCCTAACCCTAACCCTAACCCTAACCCTAACCCTAACCCTAACCCTAACCCTAACCCATTTCTCCCCTGTAACTGTAACAAAGTGAGTGTAATAAAATATGTATATATATATACAGGAAAACAGAGGAAACGTAACAAAGTGATCAAAATAAAACAAACCCTAACCCTAACCCTAAACCTAACCCTAACCCTAACCCATTTCTCCCCTGTAACTGTAACAAAGCGAGTGTAATACTATATATCTAGATATATAGGAAAACACAGTAAACGTAACAAAGTGAGCAAAATAAAGTATGTTCAAGAGCATTCTAATGACCCACAGAAATTCTCAACCCCAACCTACCCTAACCCTAACCCTAACCCTAACCCATTTCTCCCCTGTAACTGTAACAAAGTGAGTGCAACACTATATATATAGATATATAGGAAAACACAGTAAATGTAACAAAGTGAGCAAAATAAAGCATGTTCAAGAGCATTCTAATGACCCACAGAGGTACTCAACCCTAACCCTAACCCTAACCCTAACCCTAACCCTAACCCATTTCTCCCCTGTAACTGTAACAAAGTGAGTGTAATA
>NW_026915332.1:0-5323 GCF_034315485.1 Pezoporus occidentalis
ATATTTGTATCCTTGTACCTTCGGTAGTTCCGCAAAATCAAACTGCCAATAATCTCCTGGTTCCATTCCTACTCTAATTCTTCCCATTTCAACTTGTCTTTTTACGACTGGATTGTTTTTCAAACAAATTTCACATTTCGATCCCACTGCTTTTGCCATAGTTAACATCTGTGTGGAAATTATTCCTCGTTTTAAATAAGTTACCAATGCTTCTGCACCCCAATGACATTTCTGATGTTCAGTTTGTAGAATTTTCCGCATTATTGTCGGTGGCACTATTACTTGTCCTGTTGTTGTTACATACCACCCTTCAGAGTTCTTTTGGGCTTTTAAGAGTCCTGCTAACTTTTCATCTTCTTTTGAATAGTTTGGACTTTATGGAAGATAGGTGTGGAGCGGGCTTACCTTCAGAGGTATCAAAGCCATCATGTTCCATACCCTCCAGGCTATTTGTCGGGCCGTCCGATCTGCCGATGTATTTCCTTCAGATATCTTTGAAGTTCCTCCTTGATGCGCCTTGCAATGCATGATGGCTACCTGTTTAGGTCTTTGCACAGCAATTATTAATTCTAAAATTTCCTTTTGATACTTTATGTTAGTCCCTTGTGAGGATAAAAGTCCCCGTTCTTTCCATAATGCTCCATGAATGTGTACCACACCAAATGCATATTTTGAGTCTGTCCATACATTTACCTTTTTGCCATTGCTCAGTTCCAACGCTCTCGTGAGAGCTATTAATTCTGCCCATTGGGCCGATGTTCCAGGAGGCAGTGCTTTGGCTTCGACTACCTCTTGTTGCGTTGTCACAGCATACCCTGCGTATCGTGTCCCGTTCTCCACAAAACTGCTTCCATCTGTGAAGAGTTCCCAGTCTGGTCGTTCAAGAGGTACATCCTTTAAGTCCGTTCTGGTTGCATATGTATGTTTGATGACTTCTATGCAGTCATGTTCAAGAGTTCCTTCTTCTAGGTCAGTTCCTAGAAAAGCTGCTGGGTTTAGCAGATTAGTAGTTCTCAAGTTTATATCATCCTGTTCCATTAGGATTGCCTGATATTTCATCATCCGGCTAGGGGACAACCAATGCCCCCCTTTTTGTTCTAGAACAGTGGTTACCATATGTGGCACAAACACATCGATATGTTTTCCCAAAGTTAATTTCCTAGCTTCTTGGATCAAAATGACAGCTGCTGCTACTGCCCTCAAGCATGAGGGCCATCCTGTACTCACCGGATCCAGTTGTTTTGAGAAATATCCCACCGGTCTTTTCCAGCTTCCGAGTTTCTGAGTTAATACTCCCATTGCCAACGTCTGTCTTCCGTGGACACACAATTGAAAACCTTTTGTCAAATCTGGGAGTCCCAGTGCTGGTGATTTTGTTAACGCCTCCTTCAGATTTTTGAAGGCCACTTTCTGTGGTTTGTCCCAAACAAAGGCATGTGATTTTTGGGCTTCGTACAGGGGTTTGGCAATAAGTCCATAGTCCATTATCCATAACCTGCACCACCCTGTCATGCCCAAAAATATTCTTAGTTCATGCAAGTTTCGTGGTTCTGGGATGGCACAGATTGCCTCTATGCGATTTATTCCCAGTTTTCGCTGCCCTTGTGAAATCTCACATCCCAGATACAGCACAGTCATGCATGTAATTTGTGCCTTTTGAGACTTTATAACCATTCAAGCCTAGCTGATTCAGAATTTCAATTGTCACCTTTATGCACAGGGACCTTTGTTCTGTTGCAATAAAAATGTCATCTACATATTGTAACAAAAGGTATTGTGATCTTGGTACCTGTATTTCTCCTTGGGTGGTCCATGCTTCCAATTCCTTGGCCAATTGGTTTCCAAATAGGGTCGGACTGTTCTTGAATCCTTGTGGAAGTCTGGTCCATGTCAGTTGTGTTTTCCGTCCATTCTGTGGATTTTCCCATTCAAATGCAAACAGTTTCCTGCTATTTTTATCAAGAGGAATGCAGAAGAAGACATCCTTTAAATCAATTACTGTAAACCATTTATATTTCTCCTTCACAGATGTTAGCAATGTATAAGGGTTTGCCACCACCGGGTGGATGTCTTTTGTTATTTCATTTATTGCCCTCAAGTCTTGTACTTATCTATACTCACAGTTTGGTTTCTTTACCGGGAAAATTGGCGTGTTATATTCTGATTCACATTCTTCTAAAATTTGGTATTTTAAAAATTTCTCAATTGTTTTTATAATTCCATATCTTGCTTCAAGCAATTGTTTAATCCTTACTGGTTTAGCTCCGTCTTTTAATTCTACACTATCGGCTGAGCTGCTTTTGATTTTCCCGGGATTTTGGTTTCCCAGACTGTCGGTATTACAGCCTGTTGCACTTCTTTTGGAATTTGTGGAATAGGTTTGTCTTTGAGAACTAGAATCTGTCCTGGTTTGGATTCAGGGATTTGCATTATCAATTCGCCGTTTTCAAAAGCAATTGTAGCATCCAATTTACTTAATAAGTCCCGTCCCAATAGAGGAATGGGACATTCAGGCACATATAAAAATTCATGTGTCAATTCTTTTCCTCTAAATCGTAAGTCTAGGGGTTGCAGGGGTTCTTTCCCTGTGGCTCCCACAATTGTCATTGTTTTCTTTCCTATTCTTCCGTTAAAAGGAAAAGAATTGACACATGAATTTTTTTTATGTGCCTGAATGTCCCAAATTTCCCATTTTTGGGGGGGGGACTTTTAATAAAATTTGGGTGTTTCAATTGCTTTTGAAAAAACAAAATTGGGTAAACAAAAATTAAAAACCAAACCAGGACAGATTCTAGTTCTAAAAACAAACCTATTCCACAAATTCCAAAAGAAGTGGAGGGCTGAAAACCCAGGTCTGGGAAACCCAAATCCTAAAAAAGGGGGCTGGGGGATTTTTGGGGGGAAATTTTAAAAAAAGGAGCTAAACCCCCAAAAGGGTTTAAAAAACTGCCCTTTAAGAAAGATATGGAATTATAAAAAAAACTAGAAAATTTTTTAAAAAACCAAATTTTAAAGAATGTGAATCAGAATTAACACCCAATTTTTGAAAAGAAACCAAACTGTAAAAATAGGGAAGTACCCCAAATTGAGGGCAAAAAAATGAAATAAAAAAGACATCCACCCCGGGGGTGGCAAAACCCCTTTCACATTTCTAACATCTGTGAAGGAAAAATTTAAAAAGGTTTACAGTAACTGATTTTAAAGGGGTGTTTTTTCTGCATTCCTCCCTTGGGGTAAAAAAAACAGGAAACTGTTTGCATTTGAAGGGCGCAGAATGGAAAAGGAAAAAACAATTGCCCTGGACCAGACTTTTCCCCAAGGATTCAACAGTCCCCAACCCCATTTTGGGAAACCCAAATTTGGGCCCAAAGGGAAATTTGGGAAACATGGACCACCCAAAGGAAAATCACCGATAAACCTTTTTTTACAATATGTAGATGACATTTTTTTTTGCAATAGAACAAAGGTGTCATAAAAGGGGAAATAAATTTTAAAAAATTTGGAAATGGTTTTAAAGTCTCAAAAGGCACAAATTACATGCAATTTACTGTGCTGTATCTGGGATGTGAGATTTTTACAAGGGCCACAAAAATGGGAATAAAACCCCATAAAAGCCAAAGTGTGCCATCCCAGAACCACAAAAATTGCATGAACTAAAAAATTTTTTTAAGGGGGGTGCAGATTATGGATAATGGACTATGAAAATAACCCCCGTATGAACCCAAAAATCACATGCCTTTTTTTTGGGACAAAAACCCCAGAAAGTGGCCTTCAAAAATTTTGAAGGGAAGGAAAATAAATTGGCCGGGAGCCCCAATTTAAAAAAAGGGTTTTTAATTGTTTGTCCACGAAAGACGAGGGTTGGCAATGGGAGTTAACTCAAAATTTTGGGAACTGGAAAAGACCGGTGGGATATTTCTCAAAAAAACCTGGATCCAATAAATACAGGATGGCCCTAAAGCTGAGGGGACAGCAGCTGTAAATTTTTATCCAAAAACTAGGAAATTAACTTTAAAAAATATCGATGGTGTTGTGCCCATATGGTAACACTGTTCTAGAACAAAAAGGGGGCATTGGTTTTCCTAACCGGATGATGTTCGGCAATGTAATGGAACAGGATGATATAAACTTAATCTATACGCTAATCCAGCACTTCTAGGAACTGACCTAGAAGAAGGATTCTTGAACATGATTCTGTCATGGAATACAATGCAACGAACACTTAAAGGATGTACCTCTTGAACGACCAGACTGGGAACTCTTCAAGATGGAAAGTTTTGTGGAAAAATCAAGCCATACGCAGTTGACTGTGAAAGCAACCAACAAAGGTAGTCGCCAAAGCACTGCTATGGAACATCACATATTCAAAATATTGGGTCTACGACCTTGGAATGACAATGGCAATAGGTAATGTTTCAACTCATATGGTCGGTGTGGTACACATTCATGGGAGCATTATGGAAAAACGGATTGTTTATCCTCACATGGGATACTAAATTCAAAAGGAAATTTTAAAATAATAATAAATTCTTGCAAAGACCTAAACAGTAGCATTCATTCACAGAGCATAGGAGGAAGCTCAAAGATATCTGAAGGAAATCTTTGAGTAAGACACCCAAGCCTGAGGGTATAAACATTTTTCTATGGCTTTGATACCTCTGAAGGTAACCCTACACCTATCTTCATAAAGTCCAAACTATTCAAAAGAAGTGAAAAGTTACAGGATCTAAACCAAGATGAAGGGTGGTTTAACAACAACAGACATATATGTCACCGACAATAATGCGAAATTCTCAAATCTGGGACATTGATTAGTGCAGAGCATTTACTTTTTAAAATTTGGAATAGATTTTGCACAAATGTAACTATGGAGCAGGGGATCAAATGTGAAATTTGTTTGAAAAACAATGCAGTCTAAAGAATTGAATGGAAGTTGATAGAGAATGGACATAGGCAATAATTTGCAATTTTGGTACAAATAAATTATTTAGTAGGGGTTGACCTTTATGAAAGCCCCCGGCCTATAAGCAAAAAAAAGTGGTAAATGGTGGTTTAAAGAAAATTTCCACAAATTTTAGTCCCCTTTGGGATATCAGGGGGGGGGTTTTTATTGAAACCACAGTAAAAAATTTGTAAAATATTTTATAAAATACACACCCTTGGAGGCCCAAATTAAATAAAAAAATAAAAAAAAAAGAACGATTAAAATATCAGGAGCTAAAAAAAAAATGGCACGCATTACCTATAGCTTGCTAAGAATCAAAATAAAACCCAAAGCAAAATGTAGTAAACCTTTAATTTTCTATGGAAAGCCGGTGGGAAA
>NW_026915333.1:0-1583 GCF_034315485.1 Pezoporus occidentalis
CAGGAAAACAGAGGAAACATAACAAAGTGATCAAAATAAAGCATGTTCAAGAGGATTCTAATGACCCACAGAGGTTCTCAACCCTAACCCTAACCCTAACCCTAACCCTAACCCTAACCGTAAACCTAACCCTACCCCATTTCTCCCCTCAAACTGTAACAAAGCGAGTGTAATACTATATATATATATATATAGGAAAACACAGTAAACGTAACAAAGTGAGCAAAATAAAGTATGTTCAAGAGCATTCTAATGACCCACAGAGGTTCTCAACCCTAAACCCTAACCCTAACCCTAACCCTAACCCTAACCCATTTCTCCCCTGTAACTGTAACAAAGTGAGTGCAACACTATATATATAGATATATAGGAAAACACAGTAAATGTAACAAAGTGAGCAAAATAAAGTATGTTCAAGAGCATTCTAATGACCCACAGAGGTTCTCAACCCCAACCGTAACCCTAACCCTAACCCTAACCCTAACCCATTTCTCCCCTGTAACTGTAACAAAGTGAGTGCAACACTATATATATAGATATATAGGAAAACACAGTAAATGTAACAAAGTGAGCAAAATAAAGCATGTTCAAGAGCATTCTAATGACCCACAGAGGTACTCAACCCTAACCCTAACCCTAACCCTAACCCTAACACTAACCCTAACCCATTTCTCCCCTGTAACTGTAACAAAGTGAGTGTAATACTATATGTATATATATATACAGGAAAACAGAGGAAACGTAACAAAGTGAGCAAAATAAAACATGTTCAAGAGCATTCTAATGACCCACAGAGGTTAACCCAACCCTCAACCCTAACCCTAACCCTAACCCTAACCCTAAACCTAACCCTAACCCTAACCCATTTCTCCCCTGTAACTGTAACAAAGTGAGTGTAATACTATATGTATATATATATACAGGAAAACAGAGGAAACATAACAAAGTGATCAAAATAAAGCATGTTCAAGAGGATTCTAATGACCCACAGAGGTTCTCAACCCTAACCCTAACCCTAACCCTAACCCTAACCCTAAACCTAACCCTACCCCATTTCTCCCCTCTAACTGTAACAAAGCGAGTGTAATACTATATGTCTAGATATATAGGAAAACACAGTAAACGTAACAAAGTGAGCAAAATAAAGTATGTTCAAGAGCATTCTAATGACCCACAGAGGTTCTCAACCCCAACCCTAACCCTAACCCTAACCCTAACCCTAAACCATTTCTCCACTGTAACTGTAACAAAGTGAGTGCAACACTATATATATGAGCATTCTAATGACCCACAGAGGTTCTCAACCCTAACCCTAACCCTAACCCTAACCCTAACCCTAAACCTAACCCTAACCCTAACCCATTTCTCCCCTGTAACTGTAACAAAGTGAGTGTAATACTATATGTAGATATATATACAGGAAAACAGAGGAAACATAACAAAGTGATCAAAATAAAGCATGTTCAAGAGGATTCTAATGACCCACAGAGGTTCTCAACCCTAACCCTAACCCTAACCCTAACCCTAACCCTAACCCTAACCGTAAACCTAACCCTACCCCATTTCTCCCCTCAAACTGTAAC